>NW_026732974.1:237500-238712 GCF_028476545.2 Physella acuta | reverse complement strand
CTCTTTCTCTCTCTCTCTCTCTTCTCTCTCTCTCTCACCACACACACAGAAACAAACACACACGAGCACTATTTCTCTCACTCACACACACACTCACGCACACACATCGCTCACAAAAAAACATAAGTATAAGCCCTCCCCCCTCCCCCTACCCCTAAAATGATATCACAATCTTCAATTCTTCACTTTTATTGACCACAGTTCTGACGCCTCTCTTTCTCTCTCTCACTCTCTCTCTCTCTCACACACATAAACTAAATCGCTCTCTCTCTCTCACACACTCACGCACACACATCGCTCACAATAAACGTATGTATAAGCCCCCCACCCATTTTTATATTCTCCCACTTCAAACATGTGCTCACGATTTGAAGAAAACCTAACTCAACTACTACTACTACAAAAAAAAACAAAAAAACCAAATTCTTCGAAATTTCTTTACATTAAGGTAAAATCAAGAACTAGGGAAAATAAACCTATCATTAACAAAATAACAACTCTATGTAATCTATTTTTTTTGGAAGTAAAAATAATTTGTATAAAATAACTAGTGTTGTGTACACTTCAATTGTTGGAACATTAGAATGTTGTTTTACACTTCAATTGTTGGAACATTAGAATGTTGAGTACACTTTAATTGTTGGAACATTAGAATGTTGTGTACACTTAAGTTGTTGGAACATTAGAATGTTATGTACACTTAAATTGTTGGAACATTAGAATGTTGTGTACACTTAAATTGTTGGAACATTAGAATGTTGTGTACACTTAAATTGTTGGAACATTAGAATGTTGTGTACACTTAAATTGTTGGAACATTAGAATGTTGTGTACACTTAAATTGTTGGAACATTAGAATGGTGTGTACACTTAAATTGTTGGAATAGTAGAATGCTGTATACAGCACTGAAGCAGCAGTGAAATAGTGTGTACACTTAAATGTAGGCACGGAAAAAAATCTACACTAATACAGAAATAATTTTCAGAAATTGTTAGAACATTAGAATGTTGTGTTCTAATTGTTGGAACATTAGAAATGGCGTGTACACTTAAATTGTTGGAACATTAGAATGTTGTGTTCTAATTGTTGGAACATTAGAATGGTGTGTTCTAATTGTTGGAACATTTAGAATGGTGTGTACACTTAAATTGTTGGAACATTAGAATGTTGTGTACACTTAAATTGTTGGAATAGTAGAATACTGTATACAG